>NW_024039041.1:697500-710000 GCF_016077235.1 Cyprinodon tularosa | reverse complement strand
TCTTTGGCAACACCAACTTTTGTAAGGTAGAGGTAGATCCTCCCAATGAAATAACCCAGGACGGAGTTATTGATCACTCCCTAAAAACAAAAATATCATGTGTCAGGAGAATTCTCCTAAATGATACTTTGCAACTTGGTGAAAATCTCTGATATTCACCTGTTCTACCGCGTCTCCGAGCCTCATGATGTGCGCCGACTGGCCGCTGGTCTGGGCTTTGGATGAGTACAATATGATGTCCAGGTCAGCCACACTGGAGAATTTAGGATGGACCTTCTCAGTCGGGTCCACAAAGTGCTCGATCTCAGCCATGGTGAACTCTCTGCAGACAGGTGGAGTCATCATTTTTCTGCTTCTCCTCCCCAACCATTACATGTTAACCAATAGGGTTCCTAGATGTTCAAATTCCACACTAAAAATGGGTCAACAGAGTGCAGCTAGAAAACATTTCTTTTTCAAGACCTGGAAATATGTGAAATCCAATTTCCAGACTTTACCTTTTCAGGCTACAACCTGAAAAACAGGAAGTCTGAGGACTGCTTACCTGACCCTAATAAGGCCAGAGCGAGGAGAGATTTCATTCCTGAAGGAGTTTCCTATCTGAGCAGCAGCGAAAGGAAGTTTCCCTTGGTTGAACTCCAGGAGGCGCTTAAAGTTAAGGAAGATTCCCTGAGCAGTTTCAGGCCTCAGATAGCTGGAAAGGTGCATCAAATTCAGAGATTAAAATAAATAAAAAAAATAAATGACACAAACGGTTTAAAAGCTTTAATCTACCCTGGCATGTTGCCTCCCGGTCCGATGGATGTCTGGAACATCAGGTTGAACGAGATGGGAGCTGTGAGCTCATTTCCTGTGGTCGGGGACTTGACGCTGTATTTCACAAAGAGGTCCGTCAGCTCTTGTTGCGAGTAGTTATCCAACTAAAAATGGTTAACAACAAATTCTGTTAGAAACTATTTCATCAAGACGACGAATGCATCTTTTAGAGGGAGGCTCACCTGGGTGATGACGCTCTCCATCTCAGCCTTTTTCTCAGCTGCACATTTCTTATCAGAAATTAGCTTCTGGAGATGAGCTGTGGTTGAAGGAATAAACAAAAGTAACCTCAGTGTATTAGGGCAGGGTGATCAATCCAATCTCCTGTTTATGAAGATTAAATTTTCAAAGAATCTACATTTTCTTCCACCAGTGCGGTCCTTTGGCTTCCATAGCACATGACGTCTTTCATCACTTTTTATTCTTAGATGTGCTTTATACTATAACTAGCTGCATACATGAAGCGTGTTGTAAAGTATAAATGCTTCACAGTTTTAATTATCTCGCCTTATAAATTCAGGTCACATCTTAAAAGAGGATTAAACTAAAAGCTATTTTTTTTGTATTAAAGCATGTCATTTTCTTATTTTTTCTGATGATGAAACACAAGAAAAAAAAAAAAGGATTTTTAATTGAAGAAAGGTCATAATGTTAAATCCATTTCCTCATGAGCAACAATACCAGTTAACTACCATAACATGCATTTATTGATCAAACCTACTGAGTCAAGGGTTTAGAAGGATGTAGATTTAAAAGCCATCTTTAGGAAGCATTTTTACCCTTGAGAAGGTGGTCAGCTCTGAAGCATTCCCCATTTTTGACATCCTTCACCATGTAGTCTGCAAACTTTTCCACATGTCCAGAGGTCCTGGAGCAAAACACAAGAAGAATGAGCCACACGTAGAGAGGAATAAATCAAATCAAGTGTATCTGCAACCGGGCTATGGAGCGCTGCTATAGCTGCAGGTTCCATGCATAAAATCGCAGAAGTTTCTATACGCCCTTTAATTTAAACCTAAAGCTCGGCACTTTGGAGCCGACTCTAGGAACCACAGGGCGCCCACTTCAGCAGAGGCATCGATTGAACATACAACAGTACTATTTCCTTACTTTAGCAACAGGAGAACAAAAAAAAGTTAAAATAACCGATTCCACTCTCTCATACCAAATGCTTCACAATTTGGTTTGCAGTACTGCAAACCTACTTCTCTTTGGGTATTCTCATCTTCCTACCAACCTTGATCCAAACTGTACCACTGTTTGCTTTTCTGATCAGTACACCTACTTGAGAACAGGCTCAGGAGTCAGCATGGTGCAGTCGATCTCCAGGATCTGTTCCTCCTGGATGAAGTGCTGCCTCCACACCTGCAGGATGTTGTTCTTCAGGGCACAGCCAACTGGGCCGAAGTCATACAGGCCGCTCACACCTGAGGGACACAAACTAAATGCTCGGAATCTTGACAGGCTTGATAAGCAACTCCAAAATTAATTAATTCTCTGATCAGTGAAAACACCATACACTAGATTCTGTGGTTGTTTCTCAATGTGTACTAGTGTGTTCTCATGCCTCAGCCCTAGTTGTTCTCGCTATTAACCAAGTATGCATCAGAGACTTGTCAATTCTCAAGATTGACAGCTGTCCCAGCATGCACCGCAGGAAAAGCAGCTTCCAGGGGAGCGCTCACAGAGCCCAGAGTATTAAACTAAAAGTTCAAAGTACATTCTAAGATCATTTGAAGCGAGACCATTATACTTCTAAGCGTCACTATATGGGCCATTTACTGATTTAGTGCGTCATTTAAAAAAAAAGTTCAGATTTTGAGAGGACCACGGCAACCAGCGGACCTCCGAGGCTAACCGCAGCCAAGCCCGTCTGCAGCAGCCCTCTCTCGGCATAGCCATGTGTGAAATACCGCTACCTCTGATGGCGAGTATTTTGTTTTATTTGACAAAATTTCAAATAATGTCACTATGTTAATTATTGTTCCTCAAACAAACAAAAACATAATTTATTATCTAGAGACTATTAATAACAGGAGGTGAAATGCAGCTCCAGAAGAGTCAGGCATGTGGTGACATCACTAGTACGCTTCTGTTCTATTGACCCATATGTATGCTGTGTGCTCCTGTTCTCCCCAAGTCCATTTTTCCCTGTGTCCTTGTCAAGAACATACTTAGCGAGAACGTGAGTCCATCCTCGCGTTCTTGTAAATTGGCCTGAGCTCAGAACCTCAGGATTCCAAGCACTATGCCCTAACCACTAGACCACCATTCATATCAAGTGGTGTTTTGTCCCAAATCAGATCAGATTATAATAATTTTCCCCCCAATATCTACTAATAGCTATGCAGAATGTTACCTCCATAGATGGCAAAGGCCTGATCATAAAAGAATCGCCGTTTCAGGGTGTCCTCCATCTTGGTTCTGTCAACAATGTCATCTTTGGGTTGCAGCGACAATTCCTGCAAATGTTAAACCACCTTTTAACAGCAATATAAACCTGCGGATAAGACTCATTTCCAACATTTCTTATCCAGCTTATAGCTGCTTTTACTTATGTGCAGTGGCGGCCGGCCCATAGGGGGCGCTGGGGCACCGCCCTCCCTGATAAAAGAGAAACGTAAAATATATTTTTAGAAATTAACTCATAAATGTCAGTTTTACTCTCTAGACTGTGTACCTATAAGCAAAACAAAATATATAAACTACATTTCCCTATCTACTGTCATTAATTTGTGGATTTCCACAGACAGACTCCTACCGTCTCTGTCTTGGGGCGCTGATCAGACAGCCCCACATTTGCAGAGAATCTGTCAATCATGTACTATTGCTAGGTGAATTTAATGGCCAATCAGCGTCTCGCAACTTTATGGTCTTGGGGCGCTGAAAATACTGCGCTTTAACAGGCTTCTGAACTCAAGCGCAGGTGCAGTCAATTAGAGGGAAGATGGCGAATGTAACGAACGAGATGCAGCTTCCACCAAATTCGGTGAGATCCTTATTTATCTACCCGTTTGCCAGAAGAATATCCCTGTTGTAGGATATGAACATTTCATGTCATGGTTATTGTGACTGTGACGAATCCAATTCGTCGCTTAAAACAACCTCTCTAACTTTGCGCGCCACACACACATTCCTGTTATACTGTGTTTGTGAGGACCAATACACTCGTGCTGAGACCAGTAGCTCCATGAACTTAAAACACACAAGCTGTTCCTGGTTACCTGCTGGCGTATTGAGGGTGCACACTTAATATTTCAGTGGGGTTAGCCGTGTGTGTGTGTGTGTGTGTGTGTGTACGTGTTTATGCTACGGGGACTTGTCATCTTCAGTCTGGCTGCGTCTTTGCTGGGTTCAAACCCAGTTTGGTGTAATTGAATAAGTCAATGAATCTGCGTAAAAGAATTAAGTTGTAAAAATTATTTGTTTTTGTACATCAATTGTTTGTGGAGGTAATATATGGACAAAACTGATTAATGAGAAGAAATCAGAAATAAGAGAGCCTGAGGGTAGGGGCTTAAACTATTTAATGAGGGCTGTGGGAAGAAGAGCGGCCATTTCTGTTTTCTGTTACATTGCTGGTAACTGGAGGGAGGCTGAGGCCCAGATTATCTTGTATATGTTTAGTTTCTTTTGCACCCTGTTTTGAGTTTTTGAGCACAATAAATCACCAACACCGGTAACCCGACTGAGCCTGGATTCTTGGAGGCCAAAGAACCCCGTCACAGTGATCCAAATCATCACTGTTACTGTTATTATATAGTAAATGAAATCATTACTGTTAAATTGTATGTATTGTCCAATTGTTTATTTGAATTCTTATTCCGGATTAGTTGGAGACATACACTAGGCTATATCAGCGCCATCAAAAATATTTTTCACCAGCCGCCACTGCTTATGTGTGAGCTGTGATTTGCAGTGAATGTGTCACAAATAAACATTCTAGCCACTTTGCATTTAAGGATCAAGACTATTCATACTGTGCAAAAATGAAAAATAAAATGAAGCTTGGAGAAGGTGTAAACATGGAGTCAATCTGTTGGTTGAATCATGAGAACAGCAGTGATTTACCTTGGCCTCTAGAGCTTTCTTCCTTGCCTTAAGTTCTGCCACGGCTTTGGTCACATCCACCTCAGGAGCTCCTTCCTGTTTCATCTGGCGCACTAGATCCCCCTAAAGAAAGGAATCAGAGCAGAACGCTCCACCAATTAGCTCCATTCTGGGTTCCGCTTCAAAGCCAAAAAATAAACCTGATTGCAGATGTGGTGTTTTTCTCCTTTCTGAACCCCACCCTGCAGCCAGATACTGCTCACAGCTACAGGAGTACCTCAACGTGGCAGCCGGCATGATTGCCAGTTAGCAGCTAGCTGCTGTAGCTAGCTGCTCCAGATAGTTAGCATCAACTAGAGTGTTAATGAATGAATCAAAGGAGCCATGAAGATGGCTAACTGATTAAACACGTCAGCTCTACCTGCTCTTTAACTGCCTGCCTCAAAGGGGCGAGAATCTCTTCAATGTTTCCGTCCCCCATGGTTTGTCCTTCCGTAAACTGCAGCCAGGGGCTCCTCTGCTTCTTCTTAAACAGGCAGACCGACGATGAAAACGGCCTCCTTCCGGGCAGGTGGTGGAGTGAAAGCCGGACGAACCGCGCCGTAGACAGCAAACACAGCGGGGGGAGCTCAGTGCTGGTCCTCAGCAGGGCTGATGCAGCGCTGCGGAGAAGAAGCATGGACCGCTTAGCTGCAACCACGGGAGGATGATGAAATCTCTGGAAACAAGTAAACGCCTCCTTCAGGGCGGATTAGGCACTTTCGTCACAAGTCTCACCTATTAAGAAACACATCAGCAGATTCGTTAGAGAATCACAAAAAATAACTGAACAAGTGAACGAACGAATCTATAATGACTCAGAAATAAATAAATAAATAAATAAATAAATAAATGATAGGTTGTAAAGTTTTAGTTTCACAGATATTTAGGAAATAATGTATTTTAAATAACACACAACATTTTAGAAAATGGCAAATATGTGATGAAGTAGCAAAATTAAAATAAAAAAGAATTTGCGGAGGATTCCAAATGATCCATGACTTGTTAAAAAAAAAAAAAAAAAAAATATATATATATATATATATATATATATATATATATATATATATATATACAGTGAGGAAAATACATGTTTGAACAACCTGCTATTTTGCAAGTTATCTCACTTAGAAATGATGGAGGGCTCTGAAATTGTCATTGTAGGTGCATGTCCACTGTGAGACACATAATCTAAACAAAAGAGAAGAAATCACAATGTATGATTTTTTTAAACTATTTATTTGTATGATACAGCTGCAAATAAGTATTTGAACTTCTATCAGCTAGAATTCTGACCCTCAAAGACCTGTTAGTCTGCCTTCAAAATGTGCACCTCCACTCCATTTATTATCCTAAATTAGATGCACCTGTTTGAGGTCGTTAGCTGCATAAAGACACCTGTCCACCCCAAACAAACAGTAAGAATTCAACTATTAACATGGCCAAGACCAAAGAGCTGTCCAAAGACATTAGAGACAGAATTGTACACCTCCACAGGGCTGGTCCACTGTTGGAACAATCATTAGAAAATGGAAGAAACTAAACATGACTGTCAGTCTCCATCAAACTGGAGCTCCATGCAAGATCTCACCTTGTTGGGGGATTATTCCTCCTAAGAGAGGTGAGCAATCAGCCCAGAACTACACTGGAGGAGCTGGTCAATGACCCGAAAAGACCTGGGACCACCAATTCTAGGTTACTGTTGGTAATACATTAAGAAGTCATGGTATAACATCATGCATGGCATGGAAGTTTCCCCTGCTCAAACCTTAAGCTTAAGCCTTTCTTAAGTTTGCCAATGACCATTTGGATGATCCAGAGGAGTCATGGGAGAAAGTCATGTGGTCAGATGAGACCAAAGAAGAGATTTTTGGTCATAATTCCACTAACAATGTTTAGAGGAAGAAGAATGAAGAATGAACACCATCCCTACTATGAATCATGGGGGTGGTAGCATCATGCTTTGTGGCTGTTTTTCTGCACATGGTAAAGGGCGACTGCACTGTATTAAGGAGAGGATGACTGGGGCCATGTATTGCGCGATCTTGCAGAACAACCTCCTTCCCTCAGTTAGAGCATTGAGGATGAGTCGAGGCTGGGTCTTCCAACATGACAATGACCTGAAGCACACAGTCAGGATAACCAAGGAGTGGCTCTGGAGGAAGCATATCAAGGTGGTGTGGCCTAGCCAGTCTCCAGTCCTAAACCCAATAGATAATTTTTGTAGGAAGCTCAAACTCGGCGTTTCTCAGCGACAGCACAGAAACCTGACTGATCTAGAGAAGATCTGTGATGAGGAGTCGGCCAAAATCCCTCCTGCAGTGTTTGCAAACCTGATGGAAAACTACAGGAAACATTTGACCTCTGGAATTACAAACAAAAGGTTCTGTACCAAATATTAACATTGATTTCCTCAGGTCTTTAAATAGCTATTTGCACCTGTATCATACAAAAAATAGTTAAGAAAATCATGCATTATGATTCCTGGACTTGAATGAATCTATTTGTTGATTACTTAGGGTTCAAAGTTTTTATAATGTTCATCAGCTCATCTTAGCAAACAACCCTTTGCAGGATGTGTGGGGTTGCCAGAGATGTAAGTTGTGTTTCCTTATCCTCGACCTGTTCAATTTCTGGATGGATTCTGATGATCACCTCTGCAGAACTAATTGTTCAATGGAATCTGAACTCTTTGGTTTCAGAGTCAAACCACACAGTGATGGTCACAAAGCAGACTGAATAGTGGCAGTGTAGAAGATGTCCAGTGGCTTTGCTGGAGGGTTTTAGTTCCTGAGGTGGTGCGGGAAGTACTGCCTCCAATAGGCCTTCTTCGGAACTATGTTCGTGTCAGATGTATAGCAAGGCAGTGCTCTGAGTTTAAACAGCATTGTTTAGGATGGTGATGGAAGGAAGTGCTTATTTTTTTTCTTCATTTTAAATTCCTCAGTGAATCAAGCTCCAGGGAGTTCTGATCACACCAGTGGACCAGCTGATCCACCAGTTTCCTAGACGCATCGATTAAGGTGGAGTTATTTGTCTTCATAGAGAACGAGGGAATCTGAAGAGCTGGAAGAGAACAAGGCTTCACTGGTTTGTTCTTGTAGAAGATGCTCAGCCTCAACTGCTGCCTCCAGAAAGTATGAAAGCTGGCAATCCACTTACAGGTGAAAGCTGGTATTATTGGGAGGATAGGCTTCTACTAGATGATGTCTGGGTGGGTACGTTGAAGAGGAATTTCTCTTTACACTTCTGTTATTAATTAGGATAAATATGTATGTATGTATGTATGTATGTATGTATGTATGTATGTATGTATGTATGTATGTATGTATGTATGTATGTATGTATGTATGTATGTATGTATGTGTGTGTGTGTGTGTGTGTGTGTGTGTGTGTGTGTGTGTGTGTGTGTGTGTGTGTGTGTGTGTGTGTGTGTGTGTGTGTGTGTTTTTCATTAAAATTAATCAAATTGTTTTTAATCCTAAACCGCTGTGGAACATATTTCTTAATTGTTTTGGTATTTATGGCAGCGTACCACTAGTGGAAGGGAGAATGGCAGCAAGCCCACCACAGTCTTAGAGCCTGTTTATCTCTCTAGACACACACCTATCTCCATTATTAAGGGGTTTTGGGCTTTTAAATCTTTTTATTGTTTTTATTTGTATTTTTATTGGTATTACATTGAGATAGATTAAGTATGGTTAAACTAATCTGTGTCACTATGCTTTAAACTCAGCTCACGTTCCCTATTAGTGGAGAATAATCCAACGCGTTGCGAGTTCTGCTTCCCAATGAAAGGAAGGGCTGACACTGACGAAAAAAGCTAATTCACAATTAATAGGCTAACAGTTTCCTTACAACTCCTGCTTAAAACTCAATAAGTCAGAAGGATCAGAAGGCCCCGCTTTCATCTGTCTTCCATGGTCCTTATATTGAAATTCAAGATCAAAAGAACTTTTACCCACTTGCTCCATAGAAGGCATACAACACTTGAAAGCCAATTCCCCTTTGAAATAAGGAAATAAATATTTGCAGTTGACTTATCTTACACTGAAATCTTTTAGAAAATAATGAGCCTTTTTCGAGAGTACATTGATACGGTTAAAACGTAGCTAACCGTCATTTTTTTCCATTGTATTATAAAGCTGATCACATTTTAGAAATTTTTACCTATACTCCATTCTTGTTTCCTTGGAATATAAAGGAAACAGATGCCAATTTCTTTAAGCAAATAGCTACAAAACTAAATAAGGACCAAGTTTATCATGTATAGACAAGATAAACGTGGGTCCTCATCCAGAGGATGGTAAGGTAAGCAAAAGGAAATTCTTCATAACACACTGGGTGAAGGACTTTAGCAGATTGTAGCATCTTGAGGGCAATAAATAACCAACTGATGCTATCTAAACACCAAGCAGAGACATGGAGATAGCATCAGGATTCTTTTTGGTGGTGTCTAAGTGCTCTCCTAAACTAAGTGGAGTCCTTGTCAGTAAAATAATCAGATAGAGGGCCTAAAGTGGGAGGAAAAATGCAACTGAAAGACGTTCATAAATGACCTATAGAAGACCTGATAAAATCGTAATTCAGATAACTTTTAATGACTACAAAAAAGGTATGGCTGTTGTAGGCAAAATATGAAAGATCAGGAGGTGTACACTATATATATATTTATGTATATATATTATTTTTTTATTTGTACATTTTACTAATCATAGTAAAATTGTCTGTGGTTGTAAAATTGTCAATTGTCTGTGGTTGGATGTTTGTAAGGAGTTCCAGGCTAATTTGGAAATAATTTTCTTTTAGAAGCAGGTTACGCAGTAACTAATTTTAGTCACCAGATGGCGCAAAAAACAAGCTGTGGGCACAGCACTGTAATGGAAAGCCTTTGCTTGGAGTGCTGAATCTTGAGCTGAACATCTCAGTTCCTGCCTGCTGCTCTCCAGTTAATGTGCAGAATAAAGTGAAAAGGTAAAAATATTGTAAACAATTGAATCAAGTTCTCATATATCATCTATTTCAGGCCAGATTCAAACCTAGAAATGGATGATGCCTTGAAAGTTATTCATCAATCACAAAACTCTTAAAGTTTCATCACATTACAAACAGAAGCTCTGATGCACCAATGCATGAAAGACAACAATTGTGCATTCCATTAAGCCTCTAAATAAAGCACAGCACAAGCAATTGTCTTCTGCATCCCCAGTTGGTAAACAGAGTGTATCATTGTGTAATTGACCTAAAACTACAACTTGATCATGAAGGCCTGACGTGTTTGTTGGAGGAAATCATTAAACAGTTTCATAAAGGCAGACATTTCAGAGATAAAGCTGAGGGGATTTAAAATAGCAAGAACTGTAGATAGACACTGCTTAGATAGAAGAATCAGTATAAACCCCACAACTGTGGCCCCTTCAGAAGAACTGCAAGACAAAAGCCACGGTTCAACCAAAATAATGAAAAGTGATTTTTAGTTTGAGAAACAGAAATATCGAAGTTTCTTTGATCAAATGAAGCCACTGAATTATTTCAGTCTGCATCCATTGCGTGTCAGAAAACTAACATTGTACATCTATACAACACCCTCCACTGTGAGGCATAGTGGCGGCAGCTTCATGGTTTGAAAATACATTTTCATGAGGAACAGTGAAGCTGACCTGAGATGAAGGGTAGAGCAATGGAGGGAAACAGGGACATACTGGAAAAAAGATGCTGCAAAAGACTGCTTCACAGTCCCAACAGAAAATAACGCAAAACATATAGGTAGAGCTATTATGGAATAGTTTATGTCAATACATAGTGATGTTTACAGCTGCTCTGCAACAAATCTGGCTCAGTCTAAACTGTTTTGCACTGTTGTATTAAGCATATTAAACATACAAGCAGGTAAAAATATGTCCTGGTACTTACAGCTGTAATATTAAAAGTATTGAGTCAAGCGACATAACTCAGATGCCACACTTTTCTGATTCTCTTCTTTTATTCAAAAATCATATATCTTTTAATTTCCACCAACATGGTTTTAGGAGACTAAATGTAAAGTTTCAAGTATGCATGATTTGGCAAGAACTCCTATCAGTCTACTTTTCCAATACTTTAAATATCTTTATTTATAGCTTATTACTTTTTAAAATATTAAAAACAAAAATCAAACACACTTACAATGTAGTTATGTTTATTAACAATAATAACCTATCCACATCATTGTCTCTGTAAAAGCACCAATCTGATGTTTAACTGAAATATAAAAATGTATTTATTATGTCAACTACAGAACAGTGTCAGTGGGGTTTTAGATGTCTAGTCTGGACAGACTCGGTAATGTGAGATGGATCATCAGGTGCTGAGAGGAGAGCGTGATTGTGCAAATTAGCTGTGAGAGCTGTGTCGTGGTGTCAGTTGTACACATACATTGTTGTAGGCCACCAGGACACAGCCACTGACCCACATTGAGAGCACCATGTCAGTGAGGAGATTACACACTAATTATGAGCAGCATCAGCAGATGACAGCCCACACTTACCGCTGCTTCCCTTCTGTCCGTACGCCGTCATCACACACTCGTCTCCCAGGTGGGGTCCTTTGGGGAGCTGTGTTCCAGGGCTCCATTAAAGGGAACAGCTGATGTGACTGAGGAAGGCTGCTGGATGCGTCACCGCTGGCATCGGACCAGAAAACCACTTTATCTCCCGTGTTGTTATTCTACGGTCCATTGAGGCCGAAGCTGCGTGAGCCCTGTTTGTTTCACAGGACATTTACAGGGTAAAGGTCTTCATAAAATGGGTAATAAATTAAAGATGTACACAATGATATAGCAATTTTGTGTATTTCATTTAGAACAGCACAGAAATGATAAAGAAAACAACTTATCCCTAAACCCAAGAATCAAGTCAAACATGTAGAAAAAAATATTTAAAATGTTGTGAGATAAGCTGTACATTTAACAAAGAGTGTTTAACACATAATATCATTTATTAAAGGTATAGTGGAGGATGTTCTTTTTCCAGTTGGATCATCAAAATAAGTGGTCCTCCTATTTGTCAATCACTGTGGGGATGTGTTTACATAAGGCCCTCCTACGTGCTCATCCTCATTTTCACTTAAAGTTTGACCTAGTTGGAAAAATTGCAAATCTTCTTTTGGAAAGTAAGCTTATATGAGCGATGCAAACAGCAACTTTTAAACAGAGCGTGCACGAGGAGAAATCTGCTCATGCACGCATTCCCTCTCTGGATCGGGTACAGGGTTGTCCATGTGCTTTTTATTTTTTTAAGTGAAGAGGGTGGATCTTTTCAAAAATTCATGAAAATCCTCCACTATCCCTTTAAGAAAATACATTTTCAAAGGCAACCTGGTCCTGTCTATGTGAAAAAAACAAAATGAGACATCATTGCTCCTGCTTGAGATAATGATCTGGAGGAAATTTGGCATGATCTCTGCAGAATCCTTTTAAAATGACTCACAACGGATGATTTTTTTTATCATGAATCACCTGTGTCAGGTCATGTAACATCATTTTTTACCAGATGTATTCCCCAAATGATCCACATGCACAAATACTAATCACAGAAAAGTTTAAGACATTTATTGTC